>NW_026136707.1:22737038-22754538 GCF_905237075.1 Dicentrarchus labrax
CCCTTGGCCCGCAAACGCTGGCAACTCCGGCAGTCAGATGTTTTGGGGGTGTAAAATCAAAAAATGTTTGCATGCCAGCCTCCCTGTATATTTAAGGGTTTCTCTTTCATTGGGTGACAATCACGCCGTGTCTCTTGTGTTTCTCTTGTTGATTTCTGTCAGAAGAAGAATGGTTGTTGAATGCCAACTTTCCCTCAAACATCTGTTCCCTGCCAATAACAGCTTGTGCCGTTGCCTCGTCTTAGCTGAAGGATCCCCAATTGCCTCCTCACTTTTGACTCAAAACAACAATGCAGATGAATGTCATCTTCTTGTAATGTTTTTTTCTATTGTGTCTAAAGTACAATGTTTCTTGTGTAGAGAAAGTATTTACGGTGCTGCTATTGCTGCCTATGTCACAGGCTCTGCAGCTATAGGGAGAGGAATGTATAGCAGCTGCTGTTTCCTTTGTTGACAGCAGTGCTGTGTGATGTGTTGGATGGGCTGGGGTTGGCAGCCGATGGACTGACGGTGCCTAATCCTGCCCTCTCTGTCGCTGTAGCCTGCAGTGCCTGGACAGCAGTGTGAAATGTGGGCAGGGTTGCTGCAAAGGTGGAGGTCACTTCCTCACACAGTTTCCTCTTTATCTTCCTCTTTCCTGAATTCCACTGCTATTATTTCAATAACCGCTGGTTCAAGCTGTCATTGTTTTTTCACCCAGGCACTGTAACTGTCACCAATGTGAGCAAAACGTTAATTTTAGAAATGTGTGCAGATCAAAAACAAAAATCCGCTAACGCTTTCACTGTTGCTGGCTGTGTATTTTCGTTTTAATTGTACGTTTCAGACCCTAACCGTATTCTTCTCTGTTTATTTAGATTTTATATCAATGATGCCCATTGAGCCCCCAGGTAACAATTGACTTTCAGCCTGCTTTAAGTTAATAGCCTTGTCTCTTGCTTGTAGGGATCAATATTGGTATTAATTAATCACCATTATCAAGAGCAGGATCTAGTTCCATTTGTTGTTACATCAGCAAAATATCAATAGAGAAAGTGGACTCCCTGATCGTCATGGCAACTTCATCTCTTAGGTCAAAGAGAGTTTATCTTATCTTGCTGCTGAGAGTGGCAAACTGCTTAGGAATCTAGTTTAGACTCAAAGATCATTGATTTAAGCTTTTTTTCACCCCCACCTTGTTGTTTCAGGAGAGAGAGGGCTGAAAAAAGCAGAGAAAGGCAGCATTCTAATCACAACAGAGATGTAAGATTTAAATATTGATGTCCAAAGGCCATTACAGCAAAGAAGGCCTCTGGTCTCGCTGTTGTTCAAGTACGTCCTTTTAAGACCCAGACAAAGCTTTGATTATCAGAGGTGTCACCGTGGAGTATGTCTGTATAGCTGACAGTGTGGGACTGCAGGGGAGATCAGTTTCCTGCAGCCTACCACCACAGAATGTTAACAGATCACACTCTACATCCTGCTATTTCTGCAGGCCTCCTAGGCCTATACACTATATCCTGGCACTCACTGTGTATGGTTCTCCTGATATTGTGATTAAGCAAAGTTGAGTTGAGCTGAAACAATCAGTTGATTAATTTAATGTATCTACAGAAAATCAGTTGGCAATGGTTTTGATAATGGTATTTTTCTCAAATGTGAATATTTTCTTCTTTTCTTTGTCTTCTCTGAGAGCAAACTGAATATTTTTTATGATTGTGGTCTTTTATTTTGACAAAACAAGACATTTTTTGGGTGCAAACTTGGACATTGGGAACTTATAATTGGCTTTATTAACTATTTGCTGACATTTTATAGAAGAAATTATTAATCGAGATGTAACAATTAGGTATATAGCTCCATAACCAGAGCTGAGGCATTCTGATCCTTTACTTAAGTATAGTAGCAGAAACACACGGGTACATTTTTCTATTAATAGTTTAAGAGGAACTTACAAAGTATCAAAAGTAAAAATACTTTCTGTGCCCTAAATGGCCATCATGAGTGTTTTATTATTATTTTCAAGATTATGTTTTGTGTGTAAAATCATAATTTGTAAGGTACCTATAGTTGATGTTTCCTTCTGAAATATAGTCAATTCAAAGTATAAAGTAGCTTTAAATTTAGATACTCGTGCAAGCTGTAAGTACCTCAAAATTACACTTAAAGTACTTTGATAAAATGTACTTAGTGACTTTACACAACGTTGAAATTCAGTAAATTGTTCATTTGAGTCAGTAACAGGCATTGCACATTCACATTTACATTCTTTTTAACCTACACATTTTTTGTGCATTCTACATGACATGATTAAGAATTTGAGTGATGAGTAGTGAATTTGTATGTGTATTAGTGTGGAGTAGCCTGTTCTCATGGGAAGTTAGTTCTGGTCTGAGCTATTTGGGTGGTGGCAGGCCTGGATGTACCTCATCATGCTGCAGAATGCTCCTCAGGGTTGGAGCAGAGAGCAGGGGCACTGCCTGCTTTTTTTTTTTTTCTTCCTCTTTTTGCCTCCGGGACACAATTGCCTCATTTAACATTCTCTATTTGGCCCCTGCCAAGAGGGGAAATAGCCAGGGTGAGTAAGAGAGGCCGCCACACATCATGAATTCTTCTTTCATTTAACTTGCACAGTCCCTTTTCACCTTGGTGATGCACATGGATCAGGAATGAAGATATTGCTCAATTAAGGGGATTTCTGAGGTTGCTCCTGAGGTATTGCAGTTATTTTTGTGCCATGCCGAGGTTTTGATGTATCATGGATATGGATATTGGGTTCATCACATTTGTGTGATGCTTTGACATCTCCATAGCCCAGAAGAGAAACAGCTCTATGCCTGCAACAGGAACTTGCTTCTGCCATATTCAAGAAATAAAGTCTGTCAGTCTTCCATTGCAGGGATGTAAATAACTTTTATGTCTGTATTAGGATTCTTTTTGTTTATTTCAATTTAATTAGCTACAGTAAATCAAAACATTTTCATGGAATATGTCAAAATTAATATCAGGCTTTTGACTGAATCTTGGAAGAGAGAAAGGAAAGGGACTCCTGGGAAATATGACTCACGTTTTGCAGCAGGCATTGTCACAATATGTTGTCAGCAATATACAGTAAAAATATCGGCCAAGCCTTTAGTTTGACTTCCACATAAATTGTTTCAGTAATTAAAAAAACACATGAAATGGTAATTTTTTTAAAAGAGACGATAATAAAAGGGGATAATTTGGTGAGCACCATTTCCAGAGCAGGATAGTAGTTGGCACACCAGAAAGTGGCGCCCTAATAGCTGTTCAGTGTAAATCTCTGGCTTGGCAGGAATTACTGAGGATGTATTTTTTGGGGAGGGTGGTGGGTGGTGGGCGGGGGGGGCAGTGTGATGCAGAACTTTGCATTGGAATGAAATGCAGCAGGCTCTATAGTTAAGGGATAGGTGGCAACAGAGGATTAAGTAACAAGCTTTTCAGTTCAATTTGTACATCAGCATTTTCTGCCAGACGAATGGCACAAAACACATAGCATCTTAAGGCTTCGGTGGAAAATCACTAATGACAAAGCTTTGTAAACAGATAAACAATTTATGTCAAATATGCTGAAAATATAAAACAAACTTCAAAACATGTTAATACTTTAAAGAGGCTGTGTTTTGATTTGCACCATTGCAAAGCTGGTAAAGCTGTTGACAGCACAGCTTACACATCATGTGATCAGCGGCCATATCTGCCTGCGTATGATTAGCAGCGAGCACTGCCACAGAAACAGCCATAATGGAGCCATATTCTGATTGGAAGGCTTTAACGCTGATCGATTATATTTACAGTAAATGATGCAAATCAGATGAGACAGTGTGTGTGCGATATTGGACAGTGATGAAAGGAGTGACGTGTTGCAAAGTACACGTCTCCTGCTTCTTATTATTTCAAAGCAGGCTTTGTGAAGTGACAGAGTAAACATCCGGAGAGAAATGCAGCCGCTATTATTTCAGAATCAGCCAATTTTCTTTCTCTGTGTATTTCAGAGAATGCTTATCTAGTAATTACTAAAAACTGTTGACATTGAGCAAGTGCTGTAGCCAACTAAAATGCCTTTTTGTCTTATGATATCAGATTGGATTTTTATCTTAGGTTCACGCAATCACGCATTCCTGAAAACCAAAGATAACTGGCTCAAACTCCTTATTTCCAGCACGAGTGTAGAATTAAGAGCCTCATTTTGAAAAACTACAATCATTACATCCTGCATTCATTTCTGTGGTGAAATACTGACAATATATTTTTTCCCCCTCTGGTTCAGTTCAGTCTAGGATGTGTCTGTGAATCTCTGAGACATACATTTGACCATAATCAAGTTTTTTTTAAGCTTCAGAAACAGGATAACAACTGGGTCAGATGATAAGCCCGGGCAAAACTGGAAAAAAAGCCTCCTCTGATAGACGAGGAGAAAATCTGATTGATTGATGTCTGCTGGCTTTGCCACCATCACAAGCCAGTTGACAGTTAGTTTGGGATCAGATGATTTCACTCTTAAGATTGGGGTTGAGGGGAAGCTAGGCAAATATGAAGGACACAAAGGTCAATGGCTTCTCTCCTCCTCTCTGTATCTATCTCTCCCTCGCAATAGCTTGCTTTGACAAACTGTAATATGTTGCTAAGCTTTGTGGCAGCAGGACACATGGTCATAGTTTGTACAGTAATATCCTATTGCAGTAATCTCACAAGGAATGATTGAAAGTGCTGGAGGAATCTGGTACTAGCGGGGACCCGTTGACATCATCAGCTGCTGTGGACTGGCAGATGTCTCCTGACTTGTTTGAACTGAATTTTCCCATGGGATTGAATAAGTTAAACAACAGCTTTGACTCGAAGTGAATCTGTTATTGTAAGCGGGATCTGATAAGACGGCACCATATTATGAGTTTGTGTAGCAAAGAGGCCAAAAATGGAATCTCCAGCGAGTGTCTCTCTGTGGTTTCGGAAAAAGACGAACATGGAACTGTGACAAAGGATGATTGGATGCATATTGTAAATAAACACCCAAGTCTTTCACGATTGCCTCTCAGTCTCTCCATAAAGATGTTCCATACAACATTTCATCTACTCTTGCTGCTTAGATCGTGTATCACTGAGATGAAGTGACAAGGGTTGCTCGGGGTTTGACCCCCGTGTAGCAAAGTAACAGTAACACTTGGATCAGGTTCAACCAAAACAAACTCTGGGAAGATATTTTTGGTCCGAACAAGCCGTAATATTGCCAGTGTCTCTCATTTTGTTCCTTCAGCTATTGTTATGGAGCTGAAATTTAATAAGACAGGCCTTGGGTGCCCATAGTGATGCCTGTGATACTGGATAGAAGGCCTTGGCTCCTCTGAGGGTCCATCTCTAATAGACATAACAGACATGTCCATTAGCTTTGTATGGGGCTGCTTTCAAGATCAAGGTCTCACTTGTAATGAAGTGGCTATGCAAATGCCAGTCATATTCTACTATTGTGAATCACTTGTTTTAATCAAGTTTTTTTATTGTAAGAAATGTAGCCTCCATTCAGAGCCACTAACCAAACAATAAAAAAGGATAATCCGAAGACAATTCCCATCCAAATGGAACCGGACATCATTTAGGGGAAGAGACAACAACTCTTTGTTTGTTTGAAGTGGTTGATATGACAACCTTCTTGTCAAAGACTCAGGGCGAATAAAAGGGATTTGTAATTACCATAATTATCTCTTATATGTTTTCACCTAATGATGTCCATTAAATGCCTGAGGCTTCATTTAGAGACTGCCTTGCTGTAGGTTGGCATAGACTCATAATACAGCATGTTATATTACACAGCGCACAAGTAATGAACTTCTTTCATCAAAGATGTTTATCGTGCAGTGCTTCTGGGGGGAAAAGCCAATATACTTCAGCTTTTTGTTACAGTTGGATTATAACAATTCTCATAGTTCCCACTTATCTTTCAAATTTTCTCTACATGTGATATCAACCCAATTGGCTTCATGTCTAAACAGGATGGCTCTCTAATCTAGACCACTGTTCATTTCATGTAAAACATCTCATTTTGTGGCTTAGGCTGGTGGCTGTCTTATCATTACATAATTCACTGCCCTCTCCCTGATTTTCTTTGTGGCAATTTATTTAAATTCCCCCATGTTTATATATTTCCTGTCTCCTTTCATTCAAAATGATTGCCTTTCATAAGTTCAAAGGCTCATCTTCAAGACTTTTGGTGACTTCGCAGATATGAATTCACATTGGGGAGAATGGGGGGGGGGAAAGCTATTTTGTTGGACAGCAAGAGAAGAAGAGGGAGTGTCAGTGCATGTCCATCTCTGTCTCGGGGCCGAATCCAGAGGTTGAACTAACCCCCGATCAAAAGCGCAGATATAGCACTCTAACAGTCCACACCTCAGCAAGTACAGCGTTTGAGGGATGATGCCTGAATACATGTGTGCCGTTCTGCTCCTGCACTAAGGCCCTCACTCCTGCATGTGGCTCCGCTCCTGTGGTTGCTTTGGTCTTTGTCCGCCACCTATCAGCATATCAGCAGTGTCTCTGAAGCCCAGTTGTATAATGCACCATTTATGGCTTTGTGGAGGGAGATGGCGGTCGGGCGGCGGAATAGCTCCAGGCCTTCCCCTCAGTGAGTGGATTAACGGCGGCCTGCTTTAGCGCACACTACCGCGGTGTGAAATCGGCCCCGCTTCGGCGCCGGCAATGAGGCTCCCTCTCTCTCTCTCTTTCTCCCTCTTTTCTCTCTCTCTCTCTGTTTCCTCACCTCCATGCAAAGCCTCTCCCAGCCATCTGTGAAATGTGGAAACTCTGTGTCTAAGTTGAGTTCAGATCCCATCCCCTCCGTCAAGCTGAGGCCAGGAAGCAAATGGGCAGGCAGTCGGCGGAGGGGGTTTGCAGGGGAGGAGGAGGAGGAGGAGGAGGAGGAGGAGGGGGAGGGATAGAGAGAGAGAGAGAGAGAGAGAGGAAGAGGAGGAGGGTGGTGGTGGTGGTGGTGGTGGTGGTGGTGGGGGGATCAGCTCACTGATGTCGTGCCGCGTGTGCAGGAACCCTGCCTGTTCTCCGCGGGCGAGTTGGAGGAGGGTCCAGGCCTGGGTGCCGGCCGAGAGATCTCTGGTTCCTGCTTGCAGGTCCAAATCCCCCCTCTGTGTGTGTCTGTGTGGAGGCGAGGCGGTGGCACAGCTCCCCTGAGCCCCTGCCCAGTCCTTTGAAGATAAGATGGTGATACAGAGTCCCTTTCGGTACGTCGCTAACCGATGGTCTTTGTGTGACACACATGCCTCTCTCCTTTGGAGCCTGCAGCTAAAACACCTATGGTCTTTACTGAAACGAATCGGCTGTGTGGCTTCAGGTCAAATTAGATTATGAATGGGTGACAAAATCCTAGATTGTACGTTTAGGATTTTTGATTTTTTTTTTCACCATTTCATGCTGATAACGTGGAGTTCTGCTGTGGTTGATATTTCTATTTGATTTCCCTCCACTGAGAAGAATCACTTCCATAAATTCTCCTCATACACTCTCTCTGCTGACTTAATTTTTTCAGTTTTCCATGGCAACGAGTTGTCATCTTAACTCTGCTGATTTCTCTGCTATCTGTGTTGTATTGCTCTTGATCATGACAGTTTTTTAAACACGTTTCTCCTCTGCATTTATAACCATATTTTGTGGCACTCGCAGGCCAATTCTCCCACTTCTGGCTCTCCACAGCAGCTTTTCACAAGAGCGACCATCATAATCAGGCTTTTGAATTATGAACTCAATATTCCCTTTTTTTCACTCTCTCTCTCTATCCTGTGGCTTTGGGGTTCAGATCTGTGCATAATGTCTTGTGATTGCATGGCATTATGGTGGTTTGGAAAGCCGAGTCGAGGTCCAGCCACACATCATCTTTCCATAGACAATGTGGATCTCTGTGTCTCTCTGAGCTCATCAGGGATGGGGCGTTGATTGCTTTTTGATACCCCTCCAACGTGGATGAGGTCCTGCATACATCAGCTAATTAGAATGTACTTATAGTGTGTGTGTGTGTGTGTGTGTGTTTGTGTGTGACAGACCCCACACTTCTCATCAGATCCTCAGCCCAAGTGCTCTAACCACACTCACCAAAGGCTTTATCAAATTCCCGACAAGACAAGAAAAGCTAAACAGTGCGGGGCTGCTGGGTGGGGGGGTTACGTGTGGGATTTGATGTCAGGGAAAAATAAAACACAGAAGAAGACAGAATGTATAATGACAGGAGTTATTTCAGTATTTGGGTTAAAACTCCACAAACCCGCTTTTTCTACAACATTTACTGTATAGGGGAAAATCTAATGACAGCTGTCGAGTTAAAACTATAAAAACATGAGTGTGTTTAGGAAGAAACCATCTTGCTACTGTTCCAGACCACATTCAGTAGAGTCGAACATACTGGCAGCAGTGGAGTTAACTTCAACCCACTGTAGCTAATGACGGTCGCTATGCTAGAAGCTCTGAATGGATGGCACAGCAGTGGGGAGGGAAGTTGCAGCAGCTAATTAGGCAGCACAAATGAGTGAGTGGTATCGTCCCACGCACCTTGATGATATTACGGTCATGGAGCGTCAGAGAGGGACCTGGGGAAAGTTTTGCTGCTGCCTCACTGACTTTTTGGATTGCGGGGCATTTCAGCAAGGCCATATTAGTCAGGCACCTAGTTTCCCCTTCCTCTGCCTCACACACACACACACACACACACACACACACAAACTCCTGCTCACCAAACGTCCTAGCCCATGCTATGATCTGTGGAAGGTGCTGGGGCGTCTCTATATATTTCATAAAGGCATCCTATTACACCCCCATGGCTTGCGGGGAACAGTACACTGTGGTTTAGTCCCCAAGCAGCGGAGAATAAAGTGTAGGACGTGGCACTGGAACAGAAATCTAACTGCTGTTTCCTCAGGTAATCTTGACTTGGATCTTAATTCCAATAAAGTGTTTTTTTCTTTTTTCACAGCATAAGCCAGATCCAAGCAAGAACACTCCACTCTGTATTTCCGCGGTCATACTTTATTGAATATCATTTCAGATAAGAGGTGTAATCCTTTGGGTGGAAGTGATGTATATTGACCAGCTCAATGATAGCGATACAGTGTATGTCTCTGATCTGAAAGTGGTAAATCACTATTTGTGCCAGTGGCTCAATCAAATGGTATGGAATATTGAAAACTGCCCTTCTTGTTGTCAGCCTCCAACTTTGTCAGATTGCCTGAATATTTAAAATGTCACTGAGACCTGGAAGATGCAGATAGTTGTTCCTTTTGTGCTTAGCGCAGCTTGTGAATGCTAATACATGAATGGCTGGGTGAAAATGCCAATCAGTCAGTTCATCAATCATTCAATCAAATCAGCTAATCAAAGCTTTTGAGCAGCTGTCAGACTGATATATGCTCAGTCATGTGGTCTGGTGCTGATATGAGGTTCAGTGATTAAGTATTCAGATCATTTAGTGTTTCTCTGTAACATTAAATATTTCTGTCAAAATAATTCTATTTAGTTACAGTTACTGAGAAAGTGAGGACCATGGGTGTAATTTGATAAGATTTGATTG
This sequence comes from Dicentrarchus labrax, assembly GCF_905237075.1. Classification (NCBI taxonomy): domain Eukaryota; kingdom Metazoa; phylum Chordata; class Actinopteri; family Moronidae; genus Dicentrarchus; species Dicentrarchus labrax. The sequence goes on from NW_026136707.1 coordinate 22,746,601, forward strand.
ACAGTGGCCTGGAAATAATCAAACAGCCCCCCTAACTGTAATCAGATTTGAATCAAAATATTGCTTAATTCTGATTGGTGCACAGAACTACGTGATGTAACATTCTTTCAGCAAAAAGCACAGAGAAAAACACAAATACAGAAATCTGACCAAAAGCTTCAACTTTGGCAGAAAATGTGGTCTTTGTGAAGGAAACCATAGTAAGAAGAAATTATAGGTTTAAAAGTAGCAGCAAAATAAAAAAGTATACTAGTAAAAGATGTTTTATCAGCCCAAATAAGACAATCAGGTAAATACATCTATAACAGTGCATCACTAGTACTGCTAGCTGTAACATAGACTAAAATGTACAATGTTTCCTTCTGGAGTAGAAGTATAAAGTAGCAGAGAATGTGATTTAATCATATTTTATTAATTTATTCAAATGCTAAAATATAATGTTTAAAATCTGCATCCAAATTAAAAAGTACAAAATCCTTAAACTAAGGATCAATCATCAGTAAAACCCTATTGTGGGCTCTTTCCTCTCTAAACAGAGTGTGCTTGAGTTCAAGCAGTGAGCCGGGTCACTTGGGTCAATACGACACTGTTACAGTCTCACCTCTCAGAGTGACTGGGTTTCTTCCATCAGTGGAGAGCAGCCCTCTCTGCTCCCACATGGTTCATTTCATCAGGGTTTGTTTTATCTTGACTGGCCAGGCCCATGACCCCTGAGCACTGATAGTCCAATAAGACTGCAGGAGAGCATCACCGGGGCATTGTGGGGACTGAAACAGAACTAAGTTTTCTTTCCCATTAAGTTTGTGTGTATGTGTTTGCATGTGTACGCGCGCGTGTGTGTTTGTGCATTGATTCGCTGACCTGTACATGTGTGTGTTGAACTGTTTGAGCAAAAGTTCAGTTTGAGAACTTCAAACAGAGTTTACTGGAATGGCACATGAATGGTGACAGATTTGGCATGAAATATGTATCATGAATTAAATGCAAATTCATCTTTGAAGCATTTCTTTAAAAAATATAGAATATGCGGTTGCTGCGGTTGAGCTAACACATCTAATTCTAAAACACAAGAAAGAAAGGACGGCCGTTGTGCTCAGAACTGTTCCATTTCATGAGCCTGCAGAGAGTGCCATGTTTACCTTCCTTTGCATAGAAGAAGAAAAATGAATGCTCTGGGTTCCCTGTAAAGACAAACATGAAAGGAATCACCAAGAGTTCTTTAGGCCCTTTCTCTTGTGTTGTGTGTAATGCAGCTTCTTTACTGCCTAGGTAGTCTCTGCCATCTGACTGCTGTTTGAAGTCAGCACAAGTCGACAATATTTGCTTTTCAGCAATTCTCGCCCACTGTGTCTCTCTGTTGCGTTTGAAAGTGTGACCAGTGTGGAGTCTATCAGTTCACTCCTTGGAAGAAATGGCTCAAATTGGGCGTTTGGTTTGTCCGTGGCTCGGCGACGAGGCCCTTGCAAGTGAGGGAGTTTGCCACCATTGTAGTCGTGTGGGTGAACGTGATGGACAGCTACGGGTGGAGGAAGAGGAGGTGGGTGGTGATGGGGAAGTTGGACAGGGTGCAGTGGTAGCCTCAGCTCAGACCTGCTGGGGTGCGATCTCACCAAAGCACCAAGAATGGGCCAATATCAGTCAACCCCCCTCCTCAACCCCCCAAAAGTGGCAGAGGGTAAAAGAAAGGGGGAGCATCAGAGAGATGGTTTGAGAGAAAGAAAAGGGGAAAGGTGTAACCAGTGCCAAACAAATATAGGCAGACATGTTCACTAAACCAAAACCAAACTTAACAATTTAATTTCTTTTTTGATAGGGTTCTGTTAATTGTTCGATATCAGTGCCAATACACTTTTTATACCTTAATGAGGAATATAAACAAGTTTTTTTTCTAAGTCAAACCTCTCAAAAATATGTGTTTAATTGTGCCTTTACACAAAGTAGCAGTAGAATAACTCCTGCCTGTGTAAATACTGTCTGAGGTTAGCATTAATTATTTTTTAAACAGAGAAAAATCACAAGAGAAGTACACCAAACTGAGAATCTGGCAAAGCTTTCAGTACACTATGCTACAGAAACAATTCAGTCGATGCTCAGATTCAGATGTATATTTCGGTGTATTCTTCTTATGCCCCTCCTTCGCCCTGTAACATACCACGGCTCTGCCATAGTGCCCACTAAATTAAGAGATACAGCACAACCTATATATTCCCAGTACTCTATGCTGTATGTTTTCCTCATTCAGCGAGCGCAACTTTGTGGATTTGAGTGCTATTTCTAATGGTATTATCCAGTGAGTGTGTATGAAAGCTGCTCCTTTTCTTTAGTGGAGGTGCGTGTGGGTGGGTTAGAGGGGAGGCTGTGAGGCTGCTGAGACCCCGGCGTTATCAGCACCAGATGCAGGTTGACTTCAGACTTTCAATGGAAGGTAAAGAGAGAGAGGGGGGAAATTAATGAGAGCCATAAAGCCAGCAGGATAAATAATTAGCCAACTGGTCCTAAGATCCGTCCCTTCATTTGCAGCTACAAATAAATTCCCCTTGCAAAGTTTGTTTGTCAAAACTGCAGCCTGATGCCTCTTTTTTTTGTCGTGATTGCACGCATGTGTGCGTTTTTAAGATTCATTTGTTGGTGTTTTGCTGTGCTGTCCGTCCTTCATTTGTCATGTACACCCGAGTGACAGGTTTCTCTGTCCTGCCACCGATAATTGGTCGGACCAGTGCTTCCTCCAAATGTGTGCAGCACAGACAGACTGAATAAAAGACAATTCAGCTGTCATAACGTTCTTCATAAATCATCTGGATGAGAGAGTGTCATATTTGTGTCCACATTTTTGTTTAGAATAATCAGAGGGACATAATGTTGCTTGTTTACTTGCGGCTGATGTTCCCCAGCTGAGCTTCTAGAAACAGTGCGGGCTGTAAAACACATTGCTTTGTGCAGATACAGAGCCAGACGTGCCTCAAAACCGCATTTATGTCCGACAAGTGATGTCATTTCACTGAACTGATTGCTACTTTGCCGTGCCCTCATCAGGATCAAAGCTAATTTTTACTGCATTAGAGGACACTTTGTGCCAGCGTACTGTGTGTTGATCTGGAGTGTTTACATGCGGTTCACTCCCAGAGGATTTTGTATTATTGTTGTCACACTATATGGAGCACAGCCACTTGTATTGTTCTAATACTCCACCGGTAGATTTGAAAAGAGCTGAGCAATCACTGAAAGACTTACATTATCCTCCAGTCTTTGATCGCTATTCATGTGTCTGCGCTAAGTAATCTTCCCCTCTAATCTCATTCACAGATATAAATAAACAAGTAATGCTCTAAACGAGAGAGAGCACACGAGTGAACATGCAGAGGATTATGGTAATTTGTGGATAAATAGAGGTGTTTTAAAAAAAAAATGACTTTTTATCAAGAAAGTTACTTCTTAAAAAAAAATAAATCACTCCATGAACCCAGATAACTTAATCAGTAAATTGTATTCCACCCAAATATTCTGCATGAGTAAATGATGAAGTAATGATCTTGCAATGTGTTTTAGCTGACTGAAACAAATACTGTATTAAGCTGTTACATTTGTTGCTCAATAAAGTATAACCCATAAAAGTTTAATTCCCCTGGGAATTATTTAGATGATATAGATAGTTTAAGCTTTTAGTTTTTGCTCACTATTGATTAATTATAAATAAAAGTCCAAAACGCTAAATTACATCCAAATCAACATGCCCGTATTGCCGATTGATTTTTAGGACATTGCTCTTTTTTCTCATCTCTTCCAACTTGACATTTGGAAAGTCAGAAATCAATTATGTCTCCTTCCCAAATGAAAGGCAGAAAAAAACTAGTATATGACTTTAAAGTCAGCCTAGCTCGCCTTTGACACGGCACATTACAAAGGGAAAGGAAAATCACACTGCATACCTGATCCATAAAAAAAAGCCTTTGAAATGGATTGCTGGGTGGGATCCAGTCTGGCACAAGTCATGGCATTGATGGCACAGCCCCTGGGCGCAGGGATACTTGGCCTGGACAAGACGGTTGCTGGGCCCGTATCAGTGGGCACTGGCCCATCCTCTGGGAGCTCCTAAGCCATGCCGTCTGAAGAAGAACTGATGGGGTTGGCAGCACATATGGGCATGCTACGGGTTTTATTTCAGTCAAAAACAGCCCCGATGTTATCGCCTTCAGTCACCAGCACAGCAGCATCAGCAAGGCTGACCGAGATGATTGGGCTTCACAGGAAAAAAAAAAAAAACCTCCTGCAAATTAACTTCAAAACAAAAACTTTTATTTTGCTCCATCTGCACTGCTTCTTTAGTTTTACACCGTATACATACATCCCAGGTGCTCAAATCTAATTGCATACCGCACTTTCTATCTTCCATATTGTGTTGAGGTGACAATTTGTTCCAGCTAATTGGAAATTTTGTGCTGCAGAAAACATCAGCCTATCACAAATGACATTGATATGATAAGCATGGATTCAGCTAGCCTCCACTGTTTTTCAAGGCAAGACAGGAAGTTGACAGCTGCAACAGTTTTCTGTAATAGTTAGTTGATAACCATCCACGGGGTAATGAAACTTCCACCTTTGATGAGAAGTTGAAAAGAGAGTGTTTCACTGTTGGCTTGGCAGAACATTAGACATGGCTGCAGGCAGGCAGGGGCAGGCGAGGGATCGAGCTGTTTTAATAGGGCTCATCCAAAGGTGACGAGAGCACTGCATGTACTGAACTGGAGGTGTGAGCCGGGGCTGCCAGTACATATCTTTTGTCTTTCATTATCTTTATTTCCTTATTATTTTAAATGGCCGGTGTGTGTGTGTTTTTTTCTTCACTAGAAGCTTTTTTGATATCCATTTAGATTGGAGCTTCATTAAAAAACCTCAGACAATGGAGTGACTTCTAATTAAGAAGCGCCGCATCTGGCCCCTGGCACCCTATCCCGTTGTTCCATCTATTTTGCTGGGGAGAATTCATTTGTTTCTTAATTAAGAAAAACACCAATAGCGTGAAAAATCTGCTTATGGTACCTGAATCCTAATTAGTTAAATAGTGAGGGGAAGGGGAAAACACATTCCAGTAGCCCTAGAAATGAACTCAGAGCTGATAAAAATGAACTAACTAGCCTTGCATAAATCGAAGCTGGGGAGAAAGTGTACCATCATTATGGCTAAGACAATATGCAAACTATCTTCAAAGAAATCAAATTGCCGGAATGTTTTCATTTGCATGTATTAACCATTAACATAATGAGGAGAAGTGACATTGGACCCGGATTGTGTGTCTGTTCGGATTGATAACTCTGCTGCATCTGCAAATAGTCTCCTCTGCAAAATTATGCTAGCAGTCAAATCAGTGTTGAACTGTGGAGGGAGAGGGAGAGTGATGGAGAGAGTCAGAGAAAGACAGAGACACAGAGAGAGAGAGAGAGAGAAAGAGAGAGTGGAGGCTTTTGCTTTTTTCCGTTTTATCAGGGAGCTCTGTGCAAACCTGCTGCAGTGTTGAATCGGAGCCATCATCCTCTGACAGCTATCCTTAAACAGGAAGGGGCCGCGAGTCATTGTCTCTAAGGCTCTGCGGAAAGCTGCTGTGTGTGTGTGTGTGTGTGTGTTTTTATGTGTGCGTGTGTGTGTTTGGGGGCAGGGGGATGCAGGGGGATGTGCCCATGTGGCTGCTAGCTGGAGATGGACCTCGAGTGGGCACACTTCACACTCCTCGCCCCCCCCCCATACATATCGGACACATGCACACACACGCCTGCACACAGACTCATGCATACATGTGTCACCCCCACACCCCCGCCCCCCCACCACCACCACCACCTCCAAAAGACACACACACACACACACACACATCTGAGTGCTTCCAGGATACCAAAGGCTCACTTATCTGTTCCGTAAAGACTCACCATGGCCCACATTGGCGAGTTGGCGGGCAACCAGCCAAATCCACTGTGTGTTCTCCTACTGCAGGCGTCATGCAAAACACTGAACTGTCTTCAATATTCAAAATAATTTTTCCAACATGCTACTTCCCAGGATCAGCCTCTTAGGTCAAATTATTCAATTAAGTGTCTGTTTATTACTGATACCAAAGCTGGGTGGCGGGTCTACTTATCACCTTTTTTGCAGATTGGTGTTCTCGCAGAATACCACCATAAAGATTGCCTTGGCTGTAATTAAAATGGCACAGAGACAAATTTGGTGCGGGGCTAAGACACGGGGAAATGAAGGAGGTAGGGGGGAAATTGCAGGGGCTACATTCTGTCATCCAATGAAAAAGTTGAGGCTGTAAAGCAGCAGAATTATCGTTAGAGCGCTACTGTACACCACAAAGGAAGCAGGTATATGAAAAGGTAAAATGCAACCTTGTGGTGGTGGGGCTGTCATTGCGATGCGTTTATGTTCAGAAAATGGCCAGGAAACGGGGTGGGATGTTCTTTGCAGCTCTGACTGAAGCAGGTAAACAGGAGTCAGTGGTGGTTTGTGTGGCAGAGCGGATGCTGTTTAGACGTCCTAAACGCCAGCCGGGCTTGCGTCCATCCACAGGCCTGTGTGTTTGATGAGCTATTGGCAGGCTATGGGGACACGTGTTCCCGTGCCTCGTGGCAAACATACCTTTCACCGTCTTTGACTCCACAAGCCTGTGTGACTTCTTGGGAAAAAAAATATGAAAGAAATCAAAGCGCCAATAAGCTGAGGGTGTTAAGCCAGAGAGAGGAAAAAAAAGAAAAGAAAGACCTGAGCGACTTTGGATTTTGACAGAATCTCCATGCGCTCTCTGACAAAAATTTGCATTGTTATCACAGATAACTGGTGATGTTTTTACTTGGTTGTACATTTTTTGTGAAATATGTAAAATGTAAACCGAGCCTCTAACGATTCCCTTAATGACGCGGATCTTGCTTTTTTCCCTCCGAATCGCGTCTTAGCGGGCTTCTCAGTGCAGGATGTCTGATATCTGAATATTAAAAGGGAGTTTCAAGCTCATCTGCAAATGTGATTTGCACATATCACACTTCTGCAGTCGTCAAGCTGCTTCATCGCCAAGCTTCTGAGCAAAGAAGGCTGGGGAGGGGAGGGGAGAAAAAGGAAAAAGAAAGATGCACATATGGGTTGCTATTGATGTATTCCATTTCTGACCTAATTTAAATCCCTGCCAACAAGCTCATATGCATACTGTACATTTGCTAAATTACAGAGTGTAAACCTTGCCTTCTCACAGAGACAGGTGTAAACATCAATGTTGTCATAATGCACCACCAGTAAATATGATAATCGCGCCATGCTGCAATAGAGCACAAAATAATTTGGACATCATTTTGATGCCTGAGGGGCCCAGGGGAATGCCCTGCAGAACGAAGGTGGCCCATTGACATGCTATACACGCCAAGATATAATTATGGCTGCCCGTCTTTGTTCCTCCCAAGCTTCCTCTCAGTGCACTAGTAATTTGCTTGTGATATTTTGGTATTCTTTACGATTGAGTTATTCTCTGTGGACTTGAGTATTACACGGGTGTAAATGAAGATGCTAAGAAGCTGCTCTACTGCCAAATCCCAAGTTCAGAAACTGTAAGTGTAATATCATAACAAAGTTGATGCTAGTAGTTATTTTGCAAAGCCTGATTTGAAAATTTATATGGGATTCTGACACATAACGACTCCCATTCCTTATGATTTTTGGGTGTCATCGCCAGCTATCTGTGTGGGACATTGCTGATAATAAGGGGCAATGCCAGAATATCTTTAGGGTATGCAATGTGTCGAGCTGCGGTTTGTTGTCATGATAATCCCCTCATTTGTAATGTCGGGATCAGCAGGTTACGGCTCTCCACTTGCCTGCCATGTCAAGACTTGGGACTGGCGAGGTGGATTGTCATTTCTGAAGCAATATTTTGACAGCGCCTTCACTTTACTCGCATGCTGCGGC